>NC_072021.1:1065384-1092086 GCF_027791375.1 Indicator indicator
CCCTTCAGGTCCTGGCAGGCTGCTATTAGGTCTCCCCTGAGTTTCCTCTTCTCCAGACTGAACACCCCCAGCTCCCTCAGTCTGTCCTCATAGCTGAGCTGCTCCAACCCCCTGATCATTTTTGTGGCCCTCCTCTGGACCCTCTCCATCAGGTCCATGTCCTTCCTATACTGAGGGCTCCAGACCTGCACACAGCACTCCAGGTGGGGTCTCACCACAGCAGAGCAAAGTGTCAGAATCACCTCTCTGGCTCTGCTGGCAATGCTGCTTTGGATGCAGCCCAGGCTGCCATTGGCCTTCTGTGCTGCAAGCTCACACTGCCTGCTCCTGTCCAGCTTCTCATCCACCAGCACCCTCAAGTCCTTTTCCACAGGGCTGCTTTCTATCACCTCCTCCCCCAGTCTCTATTGATAGTGGATTGTTCTGGCCCAGGAGCAGAGCCAGATCATCCAGTCCAGCCAGTTTCTAACTCTACCAAGTCTCCTGTTAAACCACATCCCTCAGCACCATGTCTCTGCCTGTTCAACACCTCCAGGGATGGGGATTCAAGCCCCTCCAGCTCTCTACCAGCAAAGCTGACCCATCTGAAACTCACAAGTTTGTATGAATTTCAGACATAAAGAAGTGACAGGATGAGAGGTAATGGCCAGAAGCAGATCCAGGGGAGGTTTAGGTTGGAGATTAGGAAAAATTTCTTTGCTGCAGGAGCGTTTAGGCATTGGAACAGACTGCCCAGGGAGGTGGTAGAGTCACTGTCCCTGGTGGTGTTCAAGAAACATGCAAGCATGGCACCATGGGGCATGGTGTAGTGGTCCTGGGGGGTTTGGGCTGATGGCTGGACTCAATGTTCTTAGAGTTTTTTCCCAATCCTCATGATTCTGTGGTGCTGTGATAAGTTTGCACTTCATGGAGGAAGCTTTAAGTGAAGTTTCAGTGTTAGGAGCCCCTCAGCACAGCACTTACTCCACCTTCACTCAGCCCATCTCCATCCAGCCTCCCTCTCTAAGTGACTGGCAGCTCAAGATCTCCATGTGCTGTGCACATTCCAACCCCAGAGCTTTGTTGACCTTCCCTTTCCTTGGCACAGGAGCCCCTCTGGTGCTGACAAGAGGAACTGAAAACAGGGAGATGTGCTCAGCAGTTGAAGTGTTCTCCCTGCCAGGTAGTTCCTGCAAGAGGTGGACTTCATAAATGTCTGTAAATAGCTGAGGGCTGGGGGTCAAGAGGGAAGGGACAGGTTCTGTGACAGGACAAGGGGCAATGGATGTAAACTACAGCACAGGAGGTTCCACCTCAACATGAGGAGGAACTTCTGCACTGTGAGGGTGACAGAGCACTGGAACAGGCTGCCCAGAGAGGTTGTGGAGTCTCCTTCTCTGGGGACTTTCCAGACCCATCTGGATGCATTCCTGTGTGACCTGTGCTGGGGTCTATGCTCCTGCTCTGGCAGGGAGGTGTGAACTTGATGATCTTCAGAGGTCCCTCCCAACCCCTAACATCCTAGGATCTTGTGAATCAGACTGACCATCATGCTGAGTCTGTGAAAAGCTGGGTGTCAACAGGTGGCAAAAAAATCCCACCCAGGAGTTAGAGAGCAAGGAGCATGCAAAGCAATGACCCAGCCCTGTTTGCATCCATCTTAAGCACACAGGCAGATCCTCCTTTCCTATACCCCCTAGCATTTTTTTTTTTCCCTCCTGGCTTTTGCAACTGCCATATTCCCTCAGCATCTTTTCTTTGTATAGTCTCCTAATGTGGCACCAAGTGTTGTGTATTCTGCACGTAGACACAAGTGGCTGAGCAGGAGTGAGCTGGGAGCTTGCAGAAGCTCAGGGAGAGGGCCTTGTGCACAGACACAGGCTGAGGGAACCACCCACTGCATGGCAGGGAAGGGGCTTGAAGGGGAGACAGGGAGAACACTGCCCTGAGCTGGGAAGAGCTGGCATCTGCTGAGCTGCCTCCCAGCACAGCATCAGCAGAGGAGCCAGCACCCTGCATGGGGCAGCAAAGGCTCATCTGCAGCTGGGGGTACCTGGCATGGGGCTGCTGTTCCTGGCACTGCAGTGCTGCTGCTGCAGCTGGTGACATGGCTGGAGCTATCAGTGTGGCCTGCATCCACTTGGTAACTTAGGGTGGTGGGTTAAGAATTCCCCCAACATGAAACTGACCACACCAGCTCAGTTGGAAGCACATGAAGCTGTATTTACAAGCAAAACTCCAACTGACAATGAAATGCAAGGAATATGCACAAAATACATAGGATCCACAACATTTACAGGGCTTTACAATTGATGAACAGCACAAGAACCCCCCTGGGCAAACACCAGGGGAGGTGCAACAGCTCCTCCCCTCCCTGCTCCCCTCCTTACCCCCTTTGGACACAAGAAGAGAGCAGAGAAGTTGTTAATACCACTGACAACCAAAGCAATGCAGCCAAGGTCAGGAAAGCCAGCAGAAGCATCAACCAGAGCTGAAGAAAAGAGAAAAAGTTTGTTTTCAGTACGAGCTTATGTTTGTCATCTGGCCAATGGATTGTTTAGAACTCACCATGGCTTAGAGGTTGGTGCTACCCACAGAACTTTGGGGTGTTTTGACCATGGGGAAGTCTTCATGGCACTGGATCTGCTGGTGACAGCAGGAGCAGGGAGGGGATTGTCCTCTGGCACTCAGCTCTGGGGAGGCCACACCTTGAGTGTTGTGTCCAGTTTGGGGCACCTCAGTCCAAGAGAGATGTGGAGGTGCTGGAGCCAGGGCAGAGGAGGGCAAGGAAGCTGTGAAGGGCCTGGAGAAGAAATCTGATTAAGAGCAACTGAAGGAGCTGGGGATGGTTAGTGTGAAAAAGAGGAGGCTGAGGGGAGACCTCATGGCTCTCTACAACTCCCTGAAAGGAGGTTGTGGAGAGGTTGGTGCTGGTCTCTTCTCCCAGGTAATTAGTGATAGAACAAGAGGGAACGGCCTCAAGCTACAACTGGGTAGGTTTAGCCTGACAGTAGGAAACAATTTTTTTCCCAACAGGAGTGGTCAGGCACTGGAATGAGCTGCCCAGGGAGGTGGTGGAATCACCAACCCCGGATGTGTTTAAAGGTGGTTTGGCTGTGGTGCTTGAGGATGTGGTTTAAGGGTGACTCTTTGTGGTGGGTTGAAAATTCCCCTCCCCCCCATGAACTTGACCAGACCAGTTCAGTTTGGAAGCCAATGGAGCTGTATGCACAAGCAGAACTACAATCTACAACAGAATGCAATGAACATGGACAAATACACAGGATTCACAATATGTACAGGGATTCCCAGTTCACAAACAGCACAAGGAGCCCTCCCTGGCCAAAGAGACCAGGGAAGAAGCTGTAATAGCTTCTCCCCCTGAGCCCCCTGTGGAAAGGAAAGAGAAGAGAAGCAGAGAAAGTTAATACCAGACACAATAATGCAGTGAAGGTCAGCAAAGCCTGTTAGAATCTCCCCAACAAAGAAGCAAGAAAAGAGAAAAATGGTTTGGAAACCAAATCTTATGGGAGATATCCCTCCAAGAGAATTGTTTAGAATAATCATGATTTTCCTTTTCACACCCAGGAGTGATTTATTTACATTTTACTATTTTCTGCTCAAAACGTCAATGGTTGGAGTTGGTGATCCTGAGGAACTTCTCCAACCTGAATGTTTCTGTGATTCTATAATTCATCTGCCCAAAGCAGCTCCTGCTCCCCATACCACCACCCCTTCTCATCTGCCCAAAGCAGCTCCTGCTCCACCTTCCTCCCCCCTTCATCCTCCCAGAGCAGCTCCTGCTCCCTCTACACCATCCTGCACCCTGCCTAAGCAGCTCCTGCTCCACCACCACCATTTCTGCACCCAGCCCAGAGCTGGGGACAAGATCCTCACCCAGCCAAGACACCACACAGGAGCTCAGCCAGCACTCAGGGATGAGATTGGAGTTGTCACCCACCCTCTCCTTACCTAGCCAGGGGACCACCAGGCCCCCTGACCTTTGTCCCCCCCAGTCACATGGTGTGCACCATGAGGACTCACCAGTGAGGAGAGGAGGATCCTCAGCCCAGATGGGCTCAGCTTGGGGCTGCTGCCTTGCCTGGTGCCATTAAATAAGGGAGTCAGTGAGGAGGGTAAAGTGGCCACACCTGGGGTGGGAGGAGACTCCAAGAGAGCCCAGGAGCTCTGGGGTTGGAAGGGAAAATGGGGAGGGTGGGGTGGAAAGGGAGCAGGTATGGTGGGAAAGGGAAGGTGATGGTGAAAGGAGGAGATTTTAAAATAACTTTATTGTCCATAAATCTGGCACAACCCCTTTGAGCAACCTGTTCCAGGGTCTCACCACTGGAGAACTTCTTCCTCAGCTCCAGTCTAACCCTACTCTCCCTCAGCTTCAAACCATTTCCTCTGGTCCTGTCTCTAGTGAACTTTTTATTAGAAGTCCTTCCACAACCTTCCTGTAGGCTTCCTTCAGGTATTGGAGGGCAGCTTTAAGGACCCCCTGGAGCCTTCTCTTCTCCAGACTGAACACCCTCAGCTCCCTCAGCCTGTCCTCATTGCAGAGGTGCTCCAACCCTTGGATCATCTTTTTGGCCCTCCTCTTGCCTCCAACAGCTCTGTGTCTTCCTTATGCTGGGGGCACCAGAGCTGGACACAGGCTTCAAGGTGGTACCAATATGGTACATATTCAACACAGCACCACTCACAACCCCACATGGTTCCTACTAGCATACTGCAGCTGCAGCTCCCCAGCTGTAATTTCCTTCCCTTCACCTGGCTCCTTCATACAGGGTTTTCCAATAATGAGTTAAAAGCTCACGAGAGTCTTGCCGAAGGCTTCCTGTGTAACCTAAATAATCTAATGTTGTAGGTCAAGGGAAATCAAGAGTTAATTGGTATAACCATAAAGGAAAGTCCTCCCAAGGCTAGAGAGTCCCAGGGGGGCAGGCAGTTTGTTCCAGGATATTGTAATCTCTTATTCTCTTCCGTGTTCATGTATCTCTCTGGTTAAGGGAGTGTACATCCAATTCTCTCTGCCACTGACAATACCACACAGGGAGGCTTGGCTGAGACACCTGTAGGCTGTGAGGCCATTCAGAGACTTGGACAGACTGAGAGCTGGGCAGAGAGGAACCTAATGAGGTTCAACAAGGACAAGTGCAGAGTCCTGCACCTGGGAGGAAGAATAAACTGCAGCAGGACAGGCTGGGAGGGGATCTGCTGGAGAGCAGCCCTGAGGAGAAGGACCTGGGAGTGCTGGTGGACAACAAGTTCTGCATGGGACAGCAATGTGCCCTGGTGGCCAAGAAGGCCAATGGGAGCCTGAGGGGCATTGAGAGGAGTGTGGCCAGCAGGTCCAGGGAGGTCTCTCCTCCTCTCCTCTGCCCTGCTGAGACCTCACCTGGAATATTGCATCCAGTTCTGGGCTCCCCAGTTCAAGAGGGACAGACTGAGAGAGTTGGGGCTGTTCAGTCTGGAGAAGAGAAGGCTCCCAGGAGACCTTATTGTGGCCTTCCAGTATCTGAAGGGGCCTACAAGAAAGCTGGGGAGGGACTTTTGAGGGTGTCAGGTAGTGACAGGACTGTGGGGAATGGAGCAAAACTAGAAATGGGTAGATTAAGATTGGATGTTAGGAAGAAGTTCTTCCCCATGAGACCCTGGTGAGACACTGGAACAGGTTGCCCAGGGAGGTGGTGGAAGCCTCATCCCTGGAGGTTTTTGCAGCCAGGCTGGATGTGGCTGTGAGCAACCTGCTGTAGTGTGAGGTGTCCCTGCCAATGGCAGGGGGATTGGAACTGGATGATCCTTGAGGTCCCTTCCTACCCTGACAATTCTATGATTCTATGACAGGGACCTACTGGAAAGAGTCCAAGGGAGGGCTACGAGGAGGATGAAGGCACTGAAGCATAAAAGATTTAGGTAAACCATAAAAACAGTAACATAACCATGCAGCTCAGCTTCTCTGTGTAAATCTTAGCCCAACCAGGGGAGCTATTCAGGGTGCACTGGGTTTATACCAATCCTGCTCCAGGCAGCAATGCACACAGTTAAAACTTCAGAGGGGTCTATGGCCAAATACGACTCACACAATGCAAAGAGAAAGGGAGTCCAAAATTCTTTAGGCTAGCAGTAAAACTTAGTAACACACTGCAATGGGAAATCAGGAATGACAAACCGTTCTGAATGAAATACTCACACACCAGGGACCAAAACCTGGCTTTTCAGCTCTGCAAGGCCATCCATCACTTTGAAAAATTAGCAGGGAGCTAATTGAAATGAGCTGGAATATGACACACATCACATGGGATGCCTAGCAAATTAACATGCAGTACTGGTGGGATCCAGGTCCAGCTAGGCTCCCTCTGTATCTAATAAAGAGAAGGATGTTCCAGGAAAGGGTGACAGAGTGAGGCTGATGCAGCTCCTTTCTTGTCACAGACTGCAGAGAAAGGGAAAAGCCTCAGCTGGCAAAACTAAATCTTTGTGACTATCCCCGCAGACTGCTACCTTGCACTAACAAACCTCCTGGTACTATTACCCTGTATACTGTGCCTGTACTTCTCTATAACAGACACAGACTCCCAGAATGCCAGGTTGGAAGGGCACCCAACAATCATCTGCTCCAACCTTTCTAGGTGATGATGTAGTTGAAATGAGCTGGACCAGCACCCTGCCAAGCTGAGTCTTCAGAATGTCCACTGTAGGGGAATCCACTGCTTCCCTTGGGAGATGATTATATGAAGTTTAATGAGGCCAAGTGCAGGGTCTTGCACCTGGGAATAAATATCCCAGGAATGCAGCTCAGGTTGGGAGCCACCTGGCTGGAGAACAGCACTGTGGAGAGGGACCTGAGGGGGTCTTGGTGGACAGAAGGCTCAAGAGGAGTGAACAGTGAGCTGCAGGGACAAAGAAAGCCAACAGGATGCTGAGGTTGCACCAATCGGGGTATCAAGGCAGGGATAAAGATGTCATTGTCCCACTCTGCTCAGCACTGGGCAGGCTGCACCTTGAGCACTGTGCACAGTTTTGGTCCCTGCTATACAAGAAGAATGAGGGCAGGTTGGAAAGGGCCACAAGAATGATCAGAGGACTGGCAGCCCTGTCATAGGAAGGAAGGCTGAGAGAGCTGGGCTTGTTCAGCCTGGAGAAGAGAAGGCTGAAGGGAGACCTCATAACCATGGGCAAGTACATAAAGGGTCACTCTCAAGAGGAGGGAAACTCCCTTTGGACACAGAGTCCCGTGGCAAAGACCAGGGGAGATAGGGACAAGCTGCTACTGCAGAGATACCCACTGGATGTCAGAATTTTTTTTTTTCAGCATTTGAACTATGAAACATTGGAATAAACTCCCAAGGGAGGTGGTGGATTCCCCTACATTAGGCAGTTTCAAGACCCAGCCTGCCAGGGTGCTGGGCCAGCTCATTTCGACTGTATTCTTACCCCAAAAAGTTGGACTGGATCATCCTTGAGGTCCCTTCCAACCTGGTATTCTATGAATCTATGATTCCAGAGTCTGAATGTTCCCATGGAGAAACATTTTCTCCTGGAGCCCAATGAGAATCTCCCCAGCAGTAACCTGTCCCCATCACCCCTTGTCTTTTCCATGGGACTCCTTCTACAAGGGAGTCTCCAACCTCCTGCTAGCCACCCTTTATGTACTGGTCCATAGCAATAAAGTCTTCCCTAACCCTTCTGTCTCAGCCTTTCCTCACGTGTCAGGGCTGCCAGCCCTCTGGTCATAACACTGTGGTAATTCATTTTAACCCTTTGAAAATCCTTATAGCCCTTTAAGCAGGGTCTGTCTGCATTCCTGGGTAGAGTCTCAGGCCCAGTGGCTCTGTGCCCTGTGTTAGCTCTTCTGGAAACCTCTAAGGAGTACTGAAGTATTAAATGAAACAAGGAAAGTCACATCAATGTGTTTTCAATTAGAGTCACCACTTAAATCTTTGACTGGTTCCTGACAGCCAAATGCAGACTGAACAGGAACATGCAACAGTCAGAGGCACTTCTGCAGAAAGTTGTTCTTCTTTCTAGTCAAACCAGCTGTCCCTTAGCTTCAGCTGCTATTTTTAGTGATTAATAAGATGATGCTTCCCAAAGTGTCTTAGTCTTCATCCTCCTCTTCACATATATAGGCATCGATATAGGCTGGGCAGGGACTGCCTTGAGAGAAGCCCTGAAGAAAAGGCCTTGGGGGTGCTGGGGGATGAGAAGCTCAACAGGAGCCAGCAGTGAGCACTTGCAGCCCAGAGAGCCAAGCAGAGCCTGGGCTGCAGCAAGAGAAGTGTGGCCAGCAGGGCCAGGGTGGTGATTCTCCCTCTCTGCTCCACTCTGGGGAGACCACACCTGGAGCACTGTGTCCAGTTCTGGAGCCCCTAGTACAGGAAAGATCTGGAGGTGCTGGAAGGTGTCCAGAGAAGGGCCATGAGGATGATCAGAGGGCTGGAGCTGCTCTGCTCTGGAGACAGACTGAGAGAGTTGGGGTTGTGCAGTCTGGAGAAGAGAAGGCTCCCAGGAGACCTTCTTGTGGCCTTCCAGTATTTGCAGGGGGCTCCAAGAAAGCTGGGGAGGCACTTTTGAGGGTGTCAGGGAGTGATAGGACTGGGGGGAATGGATCCATGCTGAAGGAGGGGAGATTTGGATTAGACATTAGGAAGAAGTTGTTTACCACGAGGTCGGTGAGACACTGGCACAGGTTGCCCAGGGAGGTGGTGGAAGCCTCATGCCTGGAGGTTTTTGCAGCCAGGCTGGATGTGGCTGTGAGCAAACTGCTGTAGTGTGAGGTGTCCCTGCCCATGGCAGGGGGATTGGAACTGGATGATCCTTGAGGTCCTGTCCAACCCTAACAATCTATGATTCTGTGATCATTAGTCCCTCAACTTTCCTCAACATTGTTCCAAGCTCCCTTTCCTCATCTCTGCAGCTTTTCCTTTGCAACAGTGATGTAGCTCCCATAATTTTATACCAAGGGGCAGGACAGTAAAGAGGACAGGACATTAGAGAGGATCCTGTATTTCATCTCAACTCTTACATTAGCTGGCTGGAGAATAGTTGCATGAGGCAGATTCTGGCTCTTTGCTATTGAGAAGGTTGTCACTTGCAGTGCACTGTAACTGCACATTTCCAAGCTGTATAGAAATGGCAGTGCAGGGCATGGTTTCATGGTCATGGTGGTGTGACAGCTGGACTTGGTGATCTTAGAAGTCATTTCCAAAGTTCATGATTCTGATGGCCAAGAAGGCCAACAGCATCCTAGCCTGTGTAAAGAATAGTGTGGCCAGCAGGAGTAGGGATGTGGTCATCCCCCTGTGCTCAGCACTTGGGAGGTCATATCTCAAGTGTTGTATTCAGTTTGGGACTCCTCTCTACAGCAGAGACACTGAGGTACTAGAGCATGCCCAAAGAAGGGCAACAAAGCTGGTGGAAGGTCTGGAGACCAGGTCTTGTGAGGAACCGCTGAGACAACTGATATTCCTTAGCCTGGAGAAGAGGAGGCTGAGGGAAGCCTCATGGCTCTCTGCTACTCCTTGAAAGGAAGCTGGAGCGAGGTGGGAGCTGGTCTGTTCTCCCTGGTAATTAGCAATGGGATGAGAGGAAATGGTCTCAAGCTGTTGCAAGGGAAGTTCAGGTGGGATATTTCAAGAATTTCTTCACTGAAATGGTCTTCAGGCTTCAGAATTGCTTGCCCAGGGCAGTGCTGGAGTTGCTATGCTTGGAGGTATTTAAAAGCTGTGTAGATGCAGTGCTTAGGGACATGGTTTTGTCAAGGACTTGTCAGTGTTAGCTTAATGATTTGCCTCAGTGATCTTCAAGGTCTTTCCAATCTAGGCATTGAGTCTGTGTGATTCTATTCTCTGGTTTTATTTGATTAGTTTATAGTTCCCCTATGGCTCCTGGCTAAGGCACACTGTTCTGGATCAGTACTCACTCTAACCTACACCAAGTAACTGCTAAAAGAAGTTACCCCACCTCTTCCTGGAATAAGGGCAGTGTCTCAGCTGTAAGCATATGACAGATGTCAGCACAGGGAAAGGCTGTGCCACAGCTGGGTGTCACTGGAGCTCCCGAATTCCACGGGGAAAGTAAATCCTCTTGGTTGTCTTCACAACGTAGAAGCAGGCCTGCCAAGGTACTATGGTGAGGCACATCCCTGAAGTGTGATGCGCATCTTGATATCACTCTATATTATGGGCAGTCAGCCTGCTCGTTAAAAACCAGGGAGGCAGCCAGAAATATTGTACCACACCCTGAAGTCAAAACAACGCCACCACAAACATGCCCCAGAAGACCTTTGGTTAATTTGTTCCCTCTCCTCCCACTTCGACAGTGAAACCCATCCTTCCCATCAGGCAGGCCTCCAGGATGTGCATACAGAAATCACTTCTAGATGCATTTCCTTGGCTATGTGGCTTTAATAATTGGCATTGAGTGATTCTCTTCTTTTGGTGGCAGAGAGGTCTCGGAAGGAGGACTTTCGGTTGCTCTCTTGTTTTGGTGGCAGAGAGTTGTTGGGACAGGAGGAGTGGCAGTGGTTCTAAACTAGAGCAGGGTAGATTTAGATGAGACATTAGGAAGAAGTTCTCTACTGTGAGGCTGGTGGAACACTGGAACAGGCTGCCCAGAGAGGTGGTGGAGGTCCCATCCCTGGATATACTCAAGGTCAGGTTTGATGAGGTCCTAAGCAACATGATCTAGTTGGGCAAGATCCTGCTCGTTGCAGAGGGGTTGGACTAGATGACCTCTGGAGGTCCCTTCCAACCCAAACCATTCTATGATTCTGTGTCTCAGTGCCCCAGCTCTAAGATGGAGACACTACCACACCTCTGAATCACACAGCAGACATGAAGGTGACTGGAACAGGCTGCCCAGGGGGTTGTGGAGTCTCCCTCACTGGAGATATTCGAGACCCACCTGGATGTGTTCCTGTGTGACCTGCCCTGGGTGACCCTGCGCTGGCAGGGGGGTTGGACTGGATGAGCTTTCAAGGTCCCTTCCAGCCTCTAACATTCTGTGATTCTGTGAGTCTGCAATCAAAATCCAAACTGGGACTTAAGAGATTCTTATGTAGGGGAAGACGGATGGAAGAACCTCCCTTGATCTGGGAGGCTGGTCACCCTCTTCTTCATGCACTTAGCATTGTTTAGTACTTAGGATGTGCTGATTGGGCACCAAGTGTCCTAAAACAACTTCATCACACACAAGAAAAATGCAGAAACTAATTAATTCACAGTTCATTCATATATATATATATATATATAAGTAATTCTGATGTGGGCCTTAACAGAAAACCTAGCTGCTTATTTCAAAAGCTTTACATGTCCAAGATGTCAACAAGGCAAACTCTAGGAAAAGGGAGATCCAACTCCTCACGTTCTGTGATCCAGAGATCCTGTTATCCTGTGATTCTGTGATCCTGTGATTCTGTGATTCAGTGATTCTCTGATCCTGTGATTCTCTGATCCTGTGTTCCTGGGATCCTCTGATCCTGTGGTCCTGTGATCCTGGGACTCTGTGATCCTGGGATTCTGTGATCCTGGGATCCTGGGACGCTGTGATTCTGTGATCCTGGGATTTTGGGATCCTGTGATCCAGTCATCCTGTGATCCGGTGATCCTGTGATCCAGTGATCCTCTGATCCAGTGATCCTGTGCTTGTGGCACAGATGAGCTTGCAGGGGCAGGTGTAAAGACAGCAGAGAACACTGCAAACCGACCACATGTATCAGGTGGAAGTACCCAACCCACACAGCCCTACCCCAGACTCCTGCCCATCAGACATGCAGCATGTAGAACAGTCTGGCTCAAGGAGAAAAAGAAAATGGGAAACAAGATTGCTGACACTGAAACTGCCTCTCTCAGCAGAGGTGCTCTCTCTCCTCCTTTGCTGTGCTGTTTAATGCATCCATATGCACTGGCAACCTTCCCAAGGGGTTGGAAGCTTCTGATGTAGTGCTCAGCTAGACCTTGGATTTGAAGCAAACCAAAAGGCAATTTCTTCCAAAAGTAAAGGAACTAATAAAAACATGAGATGAGTCAACCTCCTCCCCCACCCCCCAAAAAAAACCCAACATGCTGGAGAGCTAGACAACTGTGCTGGTTAATAGCTTACAAAGACCAAGGTCATGTGTGAATGTTACAGGTGACTCCATCTTATCTGCTCCTGGGTGTATGTGAGGAAGCTTCAGAAGCCATCTGTAGCAGCAGAGCTCCCCAACAAGCTTCTCCAGTGCAGTCTGTTTGAAACCCAGGCTATGAGGCCCTTCTCCTCTCTTTTTCCGTTTTACAACACATCAGAAACTGGGGTCCAGACCAGAACAAATTGTAAGCATCAAAAAAGATGGCAGTGACCTAACCCAGACAACATCCATGTCCAACAAATTATTTTTCTAGTCCAACAGGGAGGGTTGTTGGCCAGGGAGATGAAGTTTGACCTACACTGGATTTTCCTCCATGCTTTTCTGCCTTCATCTGAAGCATGGTGAGATATTTCCTCCTTTCCAAATCAAGACTGAGCTCTTAGGTTGTTATCTAAGCCATTCAAAATACTTTCAGCAGACATCAGGGTTTTAATCTTTAATCAAGTGAGTTTCAGTGAGTGTCTGTGCTGCTAGGGAATAATACAGTTACAAAAGAATTAAACAAATATCATTATGGCATGGGCAGATGGAACCTGGAGTTGGTGACCCATTAAAGAGGTGAACTGAAACCAAATATCCTCTTAGAAGTGTCCAAAGTGATGCCATGGGGATATCGTCCATCCTGTTAGCCAGCACTAAAACAGTTGCTGCAGCCACAGAGAGAAAAGCAAACCATTCCTTCCTTACCAGAGCTGCCGTGGTACAGTGCTGCTTGGGGTGCTCTTGGGTTCAAAAGGAATGGAGTCATAGATCCTTAGAAAGGCTTGGGTTGGAAGAGCCTCTGAAGATCATCTAGTTCCAACCCTTCTGCCATGGGCAGGAACACCTTCTGCTAGACCAAGGTCCCTCATCCAGCCTGGCCTTGGACACCTTCAGGAAGGGGACATCCATAACCTCCCTGGGCAACCTGTTCCAGTGTCTCACCACCCTCACTGTAGAGAATTTCATCCTAATCTCCAGTCTCAATCTGCCCTCCTCAAGCTTCAATCCATTCCCTCTTATCCTATCACAAGCTCTTTTAAAACATTCCTTCCTAGGTTTCTTGTAGCCTCTTCAGGTACTGGAAGGCTGCTCTAAGGTCACCCTGGAGCCTTCTCTTCTCCAAGCTGAACAGCCCCAACTCTCTCTGCCTGCCCCCACAGGCAAGATTCTCCAGTCCTCTGTTTCTCTTTCTGGCCCTCTGGACCCACTCCAGCAGCTCCATGTCCTTCTTATGCAGAGGGCACCAGAACTGGAGGCAGTGCTGCAGGTGGGGTCTGAGCTGAGCAGAGCAGAGGGCAGAATCCCCTCCCTGTGCTGCTGCTCTCCCTGCTTTGGATGCAGCTCAGCACACAGCTGCCTGCTGGGCTGCCAGAGACCATTGCTGGCTCCTGGGGAGTTTGTCACCAACTGACACCCCCAAGGCCTTCTCCTCCAGGCTGCTCTTGAGCCATCCCTCACCCAGCCTGGATTTGTGCTTGGGATTGCCCTGAGCCAGCTGCAGGACCTTGCACTTGGTCATGTTGAACTTCATGAGGTTGGCTTGGGCTCAGCTCTGCAGCCTGTCCAGGCCCCTCTGGATGGATCCTTTCCCTCCAGGCTGTCACCTGCACCACACAGCTTGGTGTCATCCCACTATCCATGTTGTTGACAAAAAAACCCTACCCCACCATGCTATACCTTAAGCAAATACCAAATCATGCACACAGATCACTAGGATGAAATCAGAGCTCAGAGAACAGAGATGTTGCCTCCAGATAGAAAAGCTGAATCAAGATGCACCATGAGCAGGTTAGCCAGGCCTGTCAAATCCATTTACAGCTCAGCACTACTCAGAGCTGCAGATGGTTTCTATTTCTGAAGCATTAATCTTGTAGACACTGAGTTGTTCTTAGAAAACACTCCCTTGTGACCTGCAGCTTTTGACAGACTTTTGTGTTATCTCCTGTGTGAAAACCACACAGCCCCTTGGAAAGGCCAACTGCAGTGCTCAGTAAAGTCTAGCGATTAGTCTTCTCTAGAATTCTTGAGGCTGTGCAGATTGTGTTGCCATCTCCTGCCTCCACAGGTTAAAACCACCCCAAGCTGTTATAAAATTTGGATCACTGTCCCTATCATTGCATTAAATCTCCTGTGGGAACCCCAAAAATGGTTTCTGTTAGGTTGCCTTACACTGCATGCCATCAATCACTGCTAATGTTCCTATTATCTCTATCTCCTGCCAAATTTGTGCTCAAAACTGCTGTTACCAAAAGCACACCAACAGCAGCCAAGACTTCATTAGCATTTTAGACAAAAGAATCCTCATTCCAGCTGTGCAGTTCTACAACCTGGACTCAGAAGTCTCACAAGCATGTGTGCAAATGCTCTGCAGAACTGACCCATGTTGCCTTGCCAGCAGATCCAGAGAGGGGATTCTGCCACTTTACTCTCTCTGGTGTGGAGATTCAGGCTGGATGTGAGGAAGAAGTTCTTCCCCATGAGAGTGGTGAGAGCCTGGAATGGGTTGTCCAGGGAGGTGGCTGAGGCTCCATCCCTGGAGGTGTTTAAGGCCAGGCTGGATGAGGCTCTGGCCAGCCTGATCTAGTGTGAGGTGTTCCTGGCCATGGCAGGGGGGTTGGAACTGGCTGATCCTTGTGGTCCCTTCCAACCCTGACTGATTCTATGATTCTATTAATATCATGTTTTCCTCTCACCCCTTTCTTCATCCTCCTCCAGTTACACTCATCTCTAATAGGTTCTGTTCCACAGCTTACATCTGTGGTGTATCTCAAGTCCTGTGGAGCTGTGCTCACCACTGGTGAGGCCACACCTTCAGTCTTGGGTTCAGTTCTGGGCCCCTCACTCAAAGAAGGACATTGAGGGACTGGAGAGGATCCAGAGAAGGTCAATGAAGCTGGGGAAGGATCTGGAGAAGAGGGTTGGTGAGGAGCAGCTGAGGGAGCTGGGGGTGGTTAGCCTGGAGAAGAGGAAGCCCAGGGAAGATCTCATTGCTCTCTACAGCTCCCTGAAAGGAGGTTGGAACCTGGTGGGTGTTGGTCTCTTGAGTAACAAGCATGAGAGGAAATGGCTTCAAATTACACCAGGGGAGGTTTAGGTTGGATCTTAGCAGAAACTTCATCACTGAAAGGGTTCTCAGCCACTGGAACAGGCTCCTTAGAGAGGTGGTTGAATCCCCATCCTTGGAGGTGTTTCAAAGAGGCAGAGACGTGTAAAGAACAGAGAATCACAGAATCATTTGGGTTGGGAAAGACCTCCAAGATCATCCAGTCCAACCATCAGCCCAACACCTCCATGGCCACTGAACCATGTCCTCAAGTGCCATGGCCACAGCTTTATTGAACACCTCCAGGGATGAGGACTCCACCACCTCCCTGGGCAGCCTCTTCCAATCCCTGACCACTCTTGTAACAAAGATTTTTTTCTAATCTCCCACCTAAACCTCCCTGGCACAATTTCAGGTCATTTCCTCTCCTTCTCTCAACTGATACGAGAGAGAAGAGGCCAATCCCCACCTCGCTGCCACCTCCTTTCAGGGAGCTGTAAAGAGCAATGAGGTCCCCTCTCAGCCTCCTTATCTCCAGGCTGAACACCCCCAGTTCCCTCAGCTGCTCCTCAGCAGCCCTGTTCTCCAGACCCTTCACCAGCTTTGCTGCCCTTCTCTGGACACACTCCAGTCCAAGGGGCCCCAAACTGAACCAAATATTCAAGGGGCAGCCTTGAACTGTGCTTGATTTAATGAAGTATTCATGAGTTTGTTCTTTTTGCATGAAGGCAAAGCAAATCCTGAACAGCAGTGCTACATTAGGAAAGATTGATGGACAATAAAGTTATTTTAAAATCTCCTCCTTTCACCATCACCTTCCCTTTCCCACCATACCTGCTCCCTTTCCACCCCACCCTCCCCATTTCCCCCTCCAACCCCAGAGCTCCTGGGCTCTCTTGGAGTCTCCTCCCACCCCAGGTGTGGCCACTTTACCCCCCTCACTGACTCCCTTATTTAATGGCACCAGGCAAGGCAGCAGCCCCAAGCAGAGCCCATCTGGGCTGAGGATCCTCCTCTCCTCACTGGTGAGTCCTCATGGTGCACACCATGTGACTGGGGGGGACAAAGATCAGGGGGCCTGGTGGTCCCCTGGCTAGGTAGGGAGAGGGTGGGTGACAACTCCAATCTCATCCCTGAGTGCTGGCTGAGCTCCTGTGTGGTGTCTTGGCTGGGTGAGGATCTTGTCCCCAGCTCTGGGCTGGGTGCAGAAATGGTGGTGGTGGAGCAGGAGCTGCTTAGGCAGGGTGCAGGATGGTGTAGAGGGAGCAGGAGCTGCTCTGGGAGGATGAAGGGGGGAGGAAGGTGGAGCAGGAGCTGCTTTGGGCAGATGAGAAGGGGTGGTGGTATGGGGAGCAGGAGCTGTTTGGGCAGATGAATTATAGAATCACAGAAACATTCAGGTTGGAGAAGTTCCTCAGGATCACCAACTCCAACCATTGACGTTTTGAGCAGAAAATAGTAAAATGTAAATAAATCACTCCTGGGTGTGAAAAGGAAAATCATGATTATTCTAAACAATTCTCTTGGAGGGATATCTCCCATAAGATTTGGTTTCCAAACCATTTTTCTCTTTTCTTGCTTCTTTGTTGGGGAGATTCTAACAGGCTTTGCTGACCTTCACTGCATTATTGTGTCTGGTATTAACTTTCTCTGCTTCTCTTCTCTTTCCTTTCCACAGGGGGCTCAGGGGGAGAAGCTATTACAGCTTCTTCCCTGGTCTCTTTGGCCAGGGAGGGCTCCTTGTGCTGTTTGTGAACTGGGAATCCCTGTACATATTGTGAATCCTGTGTATTTGTCCATGTTCATTGCATTCTGTTGTAGATTGTAGTTCTGCTTGTGCATACAGCTCCATTGGCTTCCAAACTGAACTGGTCTGGTCAAGTTCATGGGGGGGAGGGGAATTTTCAACCCACCACAAAGAGTCACCCTTAAACCACATCCTCAAGCACCACAGCCAAACCACCTTTAAACACATCCAGGGTTGGTGATTCCACCACCTCCCTGGGCAGCTCATTCCAGTGCCTGACCACTCCTGTTGGGAAAAAATTGTTTCCTACTGTCAGGCTAAACCTACCCAGTTGTAGCTTGAGGCCGTTCCCTCTTGTTCTATCACTAATTACCTGGGAGAAGAGACCAGCACCAACCTCTCCACAACCTCCTTTCAGGGAGTTGTAGAGAGCCATGAGGTCTCCCCTCAGCCTCCTCTTTTTCACACTAACCATCCCCAGCTCCTTCAGTTGCTCTTCATCAGATTTCTTCTCCAGGCCCTTCACAGCTTCCTTGCCCTCCTCTGCCCTGGCTCCAGCACCTCCACATCTCTCTTGGACTGAGGTGCCCCAAACTGGACACAACACTCAAGGTGTGGCCTCCCCAGAGCTGAGTGCCAGAGGACAATCCCCTCCCTGCTCCTGCTGTCACCAGCAGATCCAGTGCCATGAAGACTTCCCCATGGTCAAAACACCCCAAAGTTCTGTGGGTAGCACCAACCTCTAAGCCATGGTGAGTTCTAAACAATCCATTGGCCAGATGACAAACATAAGCTCGTACTGAAAACAAACTTTTTCTCTTTTCTTCAGCTCTGGTTGATGCTTCTGCTGGCTTTCCTGACCTTGGCTGCATTGCTTTGGTTGTCAGTGGTATTAACAACTTCTCTGCTCTCTTCTTGTGTCCAAAGGGGGTAAGGAGGGGAGCAGGGAGGGGAGGAGCTGTTGCACCTCCCCTGGTGTTTGCCCAGGGGGGTTCTTGTGCTGTTCATCAATTGTAAAGCCCTGTAAATGTTGTGGATCCTATGTATTTTGTGCATATTCCTTGCATTTCATTGTCAATTGGAGTTTTGCTTGTAAATACAGCTTCATGTGCTTCCAACTGAGCTGGTGTGGTCAGTTTCATGTTGGGGGAATTCTTAACCCACCACCCTAAGTTACCAAGTGGATGCAGGCCACACTGATAGCTCCAGCCATGTCACCAGCTGCAGCAGCAGCACTGCAGTGCCAGGAACAGCAGCCCCATGCCAGGTACCCCCAGCTGCAGATGAGCCTTTGCTGCCCCATGCAGGGTGCTGGCTCCTCTGCTGATGCTGTGCTGGGAGGCAGCTCAGCAGATGCCAGCTCTTCCCAGCTCAGGGCAGTGTTCTCCCTGTCTCCCCTTCAAGCCCCTTCCCTGCCATGCAGTGGGTGGTTCCCTCAGCCTGTGTCTGTGCACAAGGCCCTCTCCCTGAGCTTCTGCAAGCTCCCAGCTCACTCCTGCTCAGCCACTTGTGTCTACGTGCAGAATACACAACACTTGGTGCCACATTAGGAGACTATACAAAGAAAAGATGCTGAGGGAATATGGCAGTTGCAAAAGCCAGGAGGGAAAAAAAAAAATGCTAGGGGGTATAGGAAAGGAGGATCTGCCTGTGTGCTTAAGATGGATGCAAACAGGGCTGGGTCATTGCTTTGCATGCTCCTTGCTCTCTAACTCCTGGGTGGGATTTTTTTGCCACCTGTTGACACCCAGCTTTTCACAGACTCAGCATGATGGTCAGTCTGATTCACAAGATCCTAGGATGTTAGGGGTTGGGAGGGACCTCTGAAGATCATCAAGTTCACACCTCCCTGCCAGAGCAGGAGCATAGACCCCAGCACAGGTCACACAGGAATGCATCCAGATGGGTCTGGAAAGTCCCCAGAGAAGGAGACTCCACAACCTCTCTGGGCAGCCTGTTCCAGTGCTCTGTCACCCTCACAGTGCAGAAGTTCCTCCTCATGTTGAGGTGGAACCTCCTGTGCTGTAGTTTACATCCATTGCCCCTTGTCCTGTCACAGAACCTGTCCCTTCCCTCTTGACCCCCAGCCCTCAGCTATTTACAGACATTTATGAAGTCCACCTCTTGCAGGAACTACCTGGCAGGGAGAACACTTCAACTGCTGAGCACATCTCCCTGTTTTCAGTTCCTCTTGTCAGCACCAGAGGGGCTCCTGTGCCAAGGAAAGGGAAGGTCAACAAAGCTCTGGGGTTGGAATGTGCACAGCACATGGAGATCTTGAGCTGCCAGTCACTTAGAGAGGGAGGCTGGATGGAGATGGGCTGAGTGAAGGTGGAGTAAGTGCTGTGCTGAGGGGCTCCTAACACTGAAACTTCACTTAAAGCTTCCTCCATGAAGTGCAAACTTATCACAGCACCACAGAATCATGAGGATTGGGAAAAAACTCTAAGAACATTGAGTCCAGCCATCAGCCCAAACCCCCCAGGACCACTACACCATGCCCCATGGTGCCATGCTTGCATGTTTCTTGAACACCACCAGGGACAGTGACTCTACCACCTCCCTGGGCAGTCTGTTCCAATGCCTAAACGCTCCTGCAGCAAAGAAATTTTTCCTAATCTCCAACCTAAACCTCCCCTGGATCTGCTTCTGGCCATTACCTCTCATCCTGTCACTTCTTTATGTCTGAAATTCATACAAACTTGTGAGTTTCAGATGGGTCAGCTTTGCTGGTAGAGAGCTGGAGGGGCTTGAATCCCCATCCCTGGAGGTGTTGAACAGGCAGAGACATGGTGCTGAGGGATGTGGTTTAACAGGAGACTTGGTAGAGTTAGAAACTGGCTGGACTGGATGATCTGGCTCTGCTCCTGGGCCAGAACAATCCACTATCAATAGAGACTGGGGGAGGAGGTGATAGAAAGCAGCCCTGTGGAAAAGGACTTGAGGGTGCTGGTGGATGAGAAGCTGGACAGGAGCAGGCAGGGTGAGCTTGCAGCACAGAAGGCCAATGGCAGCCTGGGCTGCATCCAAAGCAGCATTGCCAGCAGAGCCAGAGAGGTGATTCTGACACTTTGCTCTGCGCTGGGGAGACCTCACCTGGAGTGCTGTGTGCAGGTCTGGAGCCCTCAGTATAGGAAGGACATGGAGCTGATGGAGAGGGTCCAGAGGAGGGCCACAAAAATGATCAGGGGGTTGGAGCAGCTCAGCTATGAGGACAGACTGAGGGAGCTGGGGGTGTTCAGTCTGGAGAAGAGGAAACTCAGGGGAGACCTAATAGCAGTGTGTCGGTGTGAGCTGAAATTCCCCCCCCCACCAACAATAACCAGGCTAGCCCAGTCTGGAAGCAAATGAAAAGCTGTATTTACAAGCAGAGTCTAAAATCTACAATGAAATGCAATGAATATGTACAAATATACAAAATTCACAACATTCACAAATATATACAATCAACAGAAAAAGCACAATCGATCTCCCTTTGCTTCCCCCCAAGGGGACCCTCCCAAAGGGGCCTCCCTCTCCCAGGAGCTTCCCCCCCAGACCCCCCTGGACAGAGAAGCAGAGTTAGTTAAGCAGAAAGTTGTTAACTTAGCTGCCAAGGTCAGTGTGTTATCTTCAGCCAGAAGAGAAGAAGAAACAGCAGCCAGACAGCCCAGCAACTGCCCCCACTGCCGAACGCAGAATGTGCAGAGTGCCTACTTTGTTTTGGGTAATAGTTCTTAAACATTTCTATCTATCCAATGGAAGTGTTTAGAACAATCGTTATTTTGCTTTCTTACACCCAATAGTGACTTATTTACATTCTTTCACTTTCTCTGTTCTGAACTTTGCAAGGAAAAATTAAAAAGACAGTTTCAAACCATCACAGTCCACCCCTTCTAAACAATTCCATTGGCTGCTACTATCATTTATCTAATCTAAAATAATATCTACAACAATAGGTGAATAAAGACCATAGTCCATTCCGGCTATCTCAGATGTAGATGATTCAAAAGAGTCAAATCACAGGAAAAACAGCAAACAGCTTGTTTCCTCGCAGATGGAGCGAAGGAAGGAACAGGGACTCTCAGGTGACTCAGGGCTCTCAGGGTTCGTGCACCGTAGATCTCATGAACTCTCCTCTTGGGCGCGATGCTGTATCTGCGCAACACTCTGAATTTAACCTCTCTCAGCCAAAGTTAGATTTCTTTGTGGAATACACTGAATTTCACCATTTTCTTGCATCACCCAATAGGTGTGACCAGGACCTTCAGCAGAAACCACCCCTCGGACAGGTTTGGCCTCTCCTGAAGGAGAAAATACCCAAACAGTTTTGCCTAACAGATTCTTTTCTCTGATAACAGGAACTCTATCACCTTCTTCCTTTCGCAACAAATCTGATTGGGCAGGTCCAGCTCGATTCACTGAACCTCTACTATTCACCAACCAGGTTGCTTGTGCTAAATGTTTCTCCCAGTTTTTCAAAGATCCACCCCCCATGGCTTTGAGAGTGGTTTTCAGCAAACCGTTGTAGCGTTCGATCTTCCCTGCAGCTGGTGCATAGTAGGGAATGTGGAATATCCACTCGATGCCGTGCTCTTTGGCCCAGTTTTTTACAAGATTGTTCTTGAAATGAGTTCCGTTGTCTGACTCAATCCTCTCTGGAGTTCCGTGTCTCCACAGGATTTGTCTCTCCAGGCCAAGAATGGTGTTACGTGCAGTTGCATGAGGAACTGGATAAGTTTCCAGCCATCCAGTGCTTGCCTCTACCATAGTCAGCACATACTGCTTACCAGATGGAGAACGAGGTAGAGTGATGTAGTCAATCTGCCAGGCTTCACCATACTTGTACTTGGACCATCGGTCACCGTACCACAAGGGCTTGATCCGCTTTGCCTGCTTAATAGCAGCACAAATGTCACAGTCATGGATGACTTGTGTGATAGCATCCATGGAAATGTCAATGGATCTGTCACGAGCCCATCGGTAGGTTGCATCTCTGCCTTGATGTCCTGACGAGTCATGGGCCCACCGAGCTAAGAACAGCTCACCTCGGTGTTTCCAGTCAAGATCAGGATCAGGATCAGAGTTTGTGTCCACCTGGGAAACTCTTGCAGCTAGATCTGCCTGATGGTTGTGTTGTTGTTCCTCAGTAGCTTTGCTCTTAGGAATGTGAGCATCGATGTGTCTCACTTTCACTGGGATTCTCTCAATGCGAGCAGCAATGTCTTGCCACAGATCTGCAGCCCAGATTGGCTTTCCTTTCCTCTGCCAGCCATTCTTCTTCCAGTCTTTCAGCCAACCCCACAAGGCATTGGCTACCATCCACGAGTCGGTGTAGAGATAAAGCTTTGGCCATCTCTCACGTTCAGCTATGTTAAGAGCTAGCTGGACAGCTTTTACCTCTGCAAATTGACTGGATTCTCCTTCTCCATCTCTCGCTTCTGCAACTCTGCGCGTTGGACTCCACACTGCAGATTTCCATCTCCGCTTGTTCCCAACAAGACGACAGGAACCGTCTGTGAACAAAGCATATCTCTTTTCATCATCAGACAGATCACTGTAAGGAGGAGCTTCCTCTGCACGAGTTACTCTCTCCTCTGGAGGTTTTGCACAGCTTGTGCCTTCTGGCCAGTTTGTGATCACCTCCACCAAACCAGGCCTTTCGAGATTTCCCATTCGAGCTCTCTGTGTTATCAGAGCCATCCACTTAGACCAGGTAGCATCTGTTGCATGATGTGGTGAAGAACCTTTGCCTTTGAACATCCAATTCAGAACTGGCAATCTAGGAGCTAGAAGAAGTTGTGACTCAGTTCCGATCACTTCAGAAGCAGCTTTCACTCCTTCATAAGCAGCTAAAATCTCTTTCTCTGTTGGAGTGTAGTTTGCCTCTGAGCCTCTGTAGCCACGACCCCAGAAACCAAGAGGACGTCCTCGTGTCTCCCCTGGAGCTCTTTGCCATAAGCACCAGGTTGGACCATTGTCACTCGCGGCCGTGTACAGAATGTTCTTAATGTCTGGACCAGTTCGGACAGGTCCCAGACCCATCGCTTGGACTACCTCTCGCTTGATCTGGTCAAAGGCTGCTTGTTGCTCAGGACCCCATTGGAAACTGTTTCTCTTTCGAGTCACATCATAGAGAGGTTTCACAATCTGACTGTATCCAGGAATGTGCAGTCTCCAAAATCCCACTATGCCTAAGAAACGCAGAGTTTCTTTCTTGTTGATGGGATTTGCCATGGTGGAGACTCTGTTTATCACATCCATTGGGATGTGACGGCGACCATCTTGCCACCGCACTCCCAGAAACTGGATTTCTCTGGCAGGTCCTTTCACCTTGTCTCGCTTGATAGCGAAACCAGCTTGCAAGAGAATGTCAATGATTTTGTTACCTTTCTCGAAGACTTCTTCAGCAGTCTCACCCCAGACGATGATGTCATCGATGAACTGAATGTGTTCTGGAGCTCCACCTTTCTCCAAAGCATCATGGATCACTGCATGGCAGATGGTTGAACTGTGAATCCACCCCTGGGGCAAACGATTGAATGTGTACTGAATGCCTCTCCAGGTGAAAGCAAACTGAGGCCTGCATTCCTCTGCTATGGGAATAGAGAAGAAAGCATTAGCAATGTCTATGGTAGCATACCATTTGGCCTGCTTGGATTCCAGCTCATATTGGAGTTCCATCATGTCTGGTACAGCTGCACTCATGGGTGGAGTTACTTCATTCAAGGCACGGAAATCAACTGTCAGACGCCACTCTCCATTCTGCTTTCGCACAGGCCAGATTGGACTGTTGAAAGGTGAATGAGTTTTGCTGATGACCTTCTGACTCTCCAACTGACGAATCAAGTTTTGAATGGGCACCAAAGAGTCACGGTTGGTTCTGTATTGTCTGTGATGCACAGTTTGAGAAGCAACCGGCAGCTTTACATCCTCTATCTCATGTTGTCCCACAACTGCAGATTCATCTGAAAGCTCAGGTCTAATGGACAACTTCAATTTTCCTCCATCAATTTCTACAGTTGCTATTCCAAAAGCCCATTTGTAACCCTTAGGGTCTTTAAAACGCCCTTCTCTCAGAAAGTCAATTCCCAAAATACAAGGTGCATTAGGACCTGTTACAATAGTATGTTTCTTCCACTGCTTCCCAGTTAAACTTATATCAACCTCTATCTTAAACAACTCTTGAGATCCACCAGTGACTCCCTGAATAGTTATAGATTCTCCCCCTTGATAATTTGATGGTATTATGGTGCACTGAGCTCCTGTGTCAACCAAGGCCCTGTACTTCTGAAATTTTGAAGTGCCAGGCCACTGGATGTACACATCCCAATAGATTCTGTTATCTCCATTATCCCTTACCTCCCCCTGGCGGAAGGCAGGGCACCCCTAATGGTGGGGATTACCTCCACATGTACAGCCGGCACAATGTCCAGCACCAGAATTAGGATCACTGTTGGAGCTATCAGAGTTGTTCTGGGAAACTGAGGAAGCGACAGCTACCCTCCTGGTATTGCTACCTCGGGATCTGCCCCTCTGCAGCTCCCGTAACCTCTTGAAAAGATCAGAAGTTGGTTGACCATCCCATCTGTTCATGTTCTCACCAAACTGATCACGCAGAGTTATCCAGATACTGCCACGTGATTGCCTCTGCTGTCTGTTTTGGTTTGACCTATTCTGGAATGGCCTCCTTGGAGCACGTCTGTTCCTAACAGCTGAAACTTGTATCCATCTGGAGGAAGAGGAATTAGAATCATCCCCCTTCATCAAGTTGGATATGGAGGTTTTAAGTTCCTCCTTCAGCTCTTTCATGCAATTCTCCATCTTTCCAGACAGAGTTTCAATGGCTGAAACCAAAGAAGTACGTGCAAGACTATCCTCCAACTGCCTCATTTGGTCAGTGAAATGGCCAACAGTAGGAGGTGCTCCACCATAATTTCTTGCCACAATCCTGCTTGCCAGAATAGTGGCATAATTAGGAGGAGCAAGCTTAATGAGCTTTTTGGCAAGGCCTGTTCCAACAGGAATTTCATCAGGATTCAGAGTCTTATGATCTCCATACATTACTTCTCTCACAGCAAACTCTCTCAGACGCTTGATTCCCTCAGCTATTGTGGTCCAAGGCTTAGGGTTCCATGGTAAATCATCTCTGCTGGGGTACCTCAGCGAGACTGCCAGTAGGAGGCGTGCCCACAGAGAAACTTTACCAATGCACTTGCCTAGGTGCCTGTCTATGCCTGTATCCTTTGAGAGCATCCCCAACTGAGAGGCCGACTTGTCACCTACCACCAATGCTGGGGCTCCCATATCAAAACACCTGGCTAGCCAAGACAGGACTGGCTCATTATCTCCTCTGATGTAATCCTTCCTCACATGTCTAATTTCCTGTCTGGGTGCATTAGCTGACTGTATGTCATCCTCATCATCATCATCATCATCATCATCCTGAGGTCGCTGTCCCCATAATCCTATTTTAATCCTCCGTTGAATTTCTTTGAGTTCAGAGGCACTACCAGCAGTTGCTAATCTACTAGGGTCTACATCCTGACCTACATTTCCATCATCCATGTGGGGTCTCAAGAGGTCTACCAGAGTTTTAAGGCTAACCCTCTCTTCCTCATCAGAAGGATCTTTCTTAAGAGAGGGACCCTGAGTAGAAGGACCCTCATCTCCATCTGCACCATCTCCTGCAGCATCTGCATCTCCTTTACGCTTTCTGGTTACAGTGGCCACCAAATTTACTGGCTTGGTTTTCACATTCACAGCAGAGTTGGAAGAGCAAGTAGCCTTATGTCTTTCTTGATACAGTGCTATCAGTAGCCATATGATTATTCCAAGAAGCAACAAATTTAAGATTAAGGCTAGTACAAGATATCTAAGGTACCACTGGTTCCAAAGACCCTCTGTAGTTGTAAGAGGAGTAACAAACTCATATGTGTCTGCTAGCAGATCCATAGTTGAGTTACCATAGCTTCTTAGCCCAATAAGACCATAACAGAATTCACCAACATTCAGTAACTTGTTCTTAACCCAAAGAAACGACTTATATGCCACATATCTCACAATCTTGTCTATCATGCAGGAAACAGCCCATCTGTAAACAATCACACTGATAACAGAGGAAATAAAATTACTCAAAATCCAAAACAGCTTCATTTTGCTTCCTAATCTGAGCAGAAATAAATCAAACAAGCAATCGAGCCCCACGTTGGGCGCCAAAAATAAAAAGTGTGTCGGTGTGAGCTGAAATTCCCCCCCCACCAACAATAACCAGGCTAGCCCAGTCTGGAAGCAAATGAAAAGCTGTATTTACAAGCAGAGTCTAAAATCTACAATGAAATGCAATGAATATGTACAAATATACAAAATTCACAACATTCACAAATATATACAATCAACAGAAAAAGCACAATCGATCTCCCTTTGCTTCCCCCCAAGGGGACCCTCCCAAAGGGGCCTCCCTCTCCCAGGAGCTTCCCCCCCAGACCCCCCTGGACAGAGAAGCAGAGTTAGTTAAGCAGAAAGTTGTTAACTTAGCTGCCAAGGTCAGTGTGTTATCTTCAGCCAGAAGAGAAGAAGAAACAGCAGCCAGACAGCCCAGCAACTGCCCCCACTGCCGAACGCAGAATGTGCAGAGTGCCTACTTTGTTTTGGGTAATAGTTCTTAAACATTTCTATCTATCCAATGGAAGTGTTTAGAACAATCGTTATTTTGCTTTCTTACACCCAATAGTGACTTATTTACATTCTTTCACTTTCTCTGTTCTGAACTTTGCAAGGAAAAATTAAAAAGACAGTTTCAAACCACCACAAGCAGCCTGCCAGGACCTGAAGGG